>NC_071497.1:51425226-51440226 GCF_028500815.1 Rissa tridactyla
ACAAACAAAGCAAAATAAAAAGTAATTAAAAAAAAATACAAACCACCAAAGAGAGTTCTCACCCTGTAGGGAAGAGAGTATAGGGCATGACATTGTGGAGAAGGAGGAATCTCTCATATAAATCTTCTAATACTGAGTGAAAGATTATGCCTGTGACATGTAGGAAATAAAGGAAAATATCTATATTTTGGCAAAACACAAGGCATCTGTTGATGAATTATTCTCCCTACCTATTTAATGTGTCATAATACTAATTTACACCACAAACACCTCCACAAATACCTTCCTGTTAGTGAACATTTTTGTGGGGAGTTTCAAAATCAAGATATGCTGCAATTTTAAGGAAATATTTCCAAGAGCTTTAGTCTCACAGGTTAGGAGTGAAGAGTTTTACTGTGTTTTTTCAGGATACTTTTTTTTTTCCTCAAGAATAAGGCAAGTGAGCACCACAGAGCTTTACTTTTTTCAGGGATTTTGAAATTCAGCTTACATGCCAGCAAGCAGTTTAGTGGCAGGAAGTCTTTCCTAGTAGTGCAGTCATGAACTGGTAAACTAGAAGCATCTGTAAAAATTTAGAGGGAGTATCAGCTTTCTCAAAGCTCCAGCCCAAGACTAATGAGGTGCAAATGATAGCGCTGCATAACCCTTCTCCACCCCAATTGTGGAATGAGATATTGCGACAGAAAGAAGTAAAGAAATGAGACAAAGATTTCAAAACTTACAGTGCCCTGAAACAAATACCGGGTTTTCAGAAGACTTTCAAATGGTTGAGGTAGGCCAACCTGCATATTTTGCTAGCAAGAAATTCATACCTCCTTCCGTAACCGCAGACATATTTCCGTGGCACCGAATACTGACAGATGGAGATTGTGGAGAAGTAATTAATTTTTTTTCTACATGTGTGTGAAATTTTACCTGTTGATGTGATTGTTCTTATTAACAGTTGCTCTACTAAGAAATAAACTGCTAATTTGCATCTTTGATAGATCCTCTTCTCTGCTCGCACTGCAGAAAGAGAGGAAGGGGGTAGAAATGCAATTTGTTTGAAGGATCACATCTGGGGTGTGATCTGCTGTATCTTGACACCAGATGGCAGGTTTAGGCTGACAACTAAACCCCAGTTTAGCCTGGTCAAATGGCATCTTAATTTTTTACTTTCTCTGACCATACACAAGAGGAACTACTGCAAAATCACAGTAATTATTTGGTCTCCGACTAAGGAGTCCTCCTCCATTTAATACTCTCCCTGAGTTTATTAATTTTCTGTGCTTCTCACCTCTTCAGTGTTTATAGGAAAGATTGCTTCTCCTTGGCAACACCTAAAACGTTATTGTGCAGCTCATACCTTCTTCCAAGTATGCGTTGTGGGGGCAGAGGTGTGGTGCCTTTAAGTGGCTGATTCTTGTCATAACAGGTATGGCATTAGCCCTGCTGAGTAGTGACTAGAAGTGACAGCATTGCGTTTGAGGTGCCCGGAGGGCACTCAGTCATCACTCCTACACAGCAATATGCCTTTGAAAGCAGTGTATACAGTTGCTTGCCAGTGCGGAGTGTGCTCAATAAAAGCTAAGCAGACAGAGGTTTGATTCTTGTGTTCTTTTATTCACCAGATTTCCAGAAGAAACTCCTAGAAAATCAAGGGCAGATCAGGGCTGTACACTGTTCTGCTTTATTCCACATGTGTGTGTGCACAGAAGTGGCCTTCCCCCTCTCTCCACAACCCCCTCCCTCCCATCCCTTCATTTGGGCGCTTAAGTGCATATCTTTCAACTTCAGGCCACCCAGTCCCTAAAATCTTCATCCAACTTCTGACTTCTCTCCTCTCCCTAGCTTCCATATGTTCCCAAATTTATTCCTACCTACTTGTAAAACAGGGTGCTTTTGTGGTTCTTTTATTTGCGCTTCGTCTTTCATTGTCAAACAATTGCAGTAAAGCACATAAAACTGAAACACAGAAATATGACTATTAAGGTGTTACGGAATCAAAGTGTTCTTGCTTATTAAGTTTATTAATGAATAGTGTGGGCTTCTAAAATATTTTACCTGAAATGGAGTGTACAGAGTTCTTATTTCGGTTAGTTCAGTAAAAGCATAATAGCAGAGATCAGTATAAAAATAAAGTAGAATACCATATTTTATTTGGAACTTACATGTCACAGTATTACATTTTTTATCAAGCATAAGATTTTTATTACATATTTTTTAACCTCTATTTTTGTAATGTGTCTCTGGGACATCAATCAGCCTTTAAACTAGCCTTGGGGCACTTTCCTTGTAAAGTTCTTAATGGATTGCTTTTTTAAGGATTGGAAGTTAAGTAATTTTAGAAGGCCACTACTGCGTATATGCGTTATGGGTATGCTGCTACAAGTTTGCCAATATTTTGATATTATATTTACATTAATATGTTGTTAATGATTTATTTCCAGATGTGGCAATGCAAAACAGAGAAAGGGAGAAAGAAAATACTTGTCCTCTAATACTAAGAGAAAATCTTCACTTTTTATCGTTTGCAAATGTTTTTTAGAAATACTAATTAAGCTGTAAGTTTTAGGGGGGGAAGGGGGGCAGAGTGTACCAATTGTGAGAAATTTGCATTTGTGAAAAACATGTGTCTCTCTCACTATGTGTTCCAAGTGAAGTGCCTCAGTACAGATTCCTAAGCTGACTTTGGCAGTGTTAAACACACTTTTTTGGTAGAAGAAAAATGTTTAATGTTTACTTTAGTGTTGGAAACAGTGGACATGTTCTTCACTAGTAAGCGTAATTTTTTTATGTTTCCTCCATTTTTTTTTCTCCTTCTTGAAACGTTATTTGATGTAAAGGATAGAGACCTCTGTCATTTATGTTTATATATGCCAATAGGAGCCTTCATTGCTATCAGAGAGTCTCCTGTGCATTTTCATGATGAGAGATTAATGAATTGAGGCTGAGTGATTCTGATGTTCTACGGATTCTTGATGAGTCTCCTCAGGGTTTTGGAAGGCCTATAGCAGGCATACAAGCACCTTATTAATGGTGATGCAGTCTTTTAGTATGTTAAAACAAACAAACAAACCTGATGGCTGTGATGTGGGAAGTTTTGAGACTCGATGATCTCTGCAAAACAAATTACTTGTGCATGTAAAAACTGAGTTCTGACTACTATCAGGAGTAGTGAAATTTCGTTTTAGGAGCAGTCCAGATTAAGTGGTTGATGGTTTAGAGATCTCTAGCATGAATGAAGAGCTCTTTTAAGCCAAAAGAGCTAAGCATTTTTTAGAATGAATTAATTCTGATAAGATGGGCCTAGTCTGCAGAATCATCATGTTAAATTGGCTTGGTGTGCTGTACAGATGAAGTAACGGCTGGAAAATTCAGTTTTACATCCGGGTTCTAGCTCTGAAGCTCTGCAGATTTGGTTGGTCCTTACTGTGGTTTCATTCAGGCTTCTTTCAGTGGTGAACAATGAGCAAATACATGAGTTGCTTTTTTGATATGTGTTAATGTGTGTATTTTAGAGAGAAAATGAATGAAAACACGCTTACCTGAGGAAAAATTCCTCTGTCATTTATCAGAAAATCTGATCAGACCATTTTTAAACATACCAGGATACATTCTGTCCAGTGATGCTACTGAGGATTGAGGGGTAGTTCAAGATTGGGCATCGAGTTTGTCTAAGTTTAAGGGCTTTATAGAAACAGACACTGGTGGAAACAGGCAAGGGAGATCATACAGGATGCTGCGGAGTCACAGTGGTGGTGAAATGTTTTCATTCTAGCAAAGTTTTTGTATTTTTGATGACCTCTTGGAATTAAGTATGTCCTACCTACCTAGTGGCATAACACGAGAAACTTCAGCTTACACAAAAACCATGAAACAGTAGAATGAAATAACTCGAGGATTTTAGGAACTATATGTAACTTTGAAAAATTATGAATCCCTTTTACTGTAGAATTCATTTGTCTTTCAGTAAATGCTGACCAAAAATAATATTTGGTCAGTTTTCTCAAATGACATCCAGTTGCAATAGTATCTTTTTAATACATATTTTAGGCACATTTATAATACCTCTATTTATTTTCTTCAACTTTGATACCCTCTTTTACTTTCATGGCTTCCCTTTTGATTCCTTACTTCAAGACAGGTGAATAGGAAGACTTGCGGTTTATTCTGGAAATAAAACCAATGCTGCTGCATGAATTGTATAGTATGTAAGGAGGTGCTAGTCTGCATTTCAGAAAGTCGCGTATACTTTCTTTGAAGGCTAATCATGTCTCTGTGCATATGTTTACGCTCTGCTGAACTCAGAGTCCACTCACTGCCTCTGCCTCTATACTCTAATGCAAATTAAATAATGTAAAGCAGAAAAACTGCATTCTTAGATAATCTAGAAAAGGGTTAATCAAAATCGACAACTGCTAAAAGGAATCCTTAACTGTAGTGCCTAACCATTGTTCAGGCATACAGTACAAATGTGTTCTGCCTAAGTTAGCCAGAACAATGTCTCCAGCTAGTGATTAGGCTCAGCTCCAACTTTCACCTCAGGCAAAATTTATGCAGTTATACTACTGTTTGTCAGGTAATTAAAGGAAAAAGAAGTATCAACCTAAAGTAATTTTTTTTTCAAATTATGTGTAAATAAAAAGTAAATGTTCTAATTGCACAAGGAATAAAAAAAGTTGTCAAAGGCTTAAGTAGCAGGCAAACATATGGGGCTGAGATTTGCATATGAATTCATGGATGCTAAGACACGTCTGTCCCTCAGACATGTCTATGTAGCTCTGTTGAAGATGTGGTGAATCTCCTGTTATGTACTAGTCATTGTGCCATTAAGGGAAATGGGACTGGTGGAGCACAAAGCAAATGGAAGAGGGCTTGGGGAGGGAATCAGAACCTGTCACATGTCAGCCACTGTAGGGGAGATTGGCTGGGAACTTGTAGCTCAGTGTGGTTTAGGACCAGTCCTCTTCTGTCCTGTCTTCATCTATGGGAGAAGGACTTGTTTCACAGTGTCTCCCTGGTTGGGATATACTGCTCTTGTAGGTAGAGGGTGTGCAGCAGAGCTACAAGCGTTAATGTATCTTCAACTCTCTTGTTATGTGCTTAATGCCAGATCAAATCGCTATTTGTTACGTTTTCAGTCTCGCCTATCTGGGGTAGGATTTAGAAAAGTGAAAGTTTATTATATAATGATGTGTTAGGATTTCTTGGGCAGTTACTGTTTACAAGTATCATTTACAAATGTTGTTGAATGACTAGTGATTCTCAGGACCCCAGATAGAACCTGGTGAGTATCAGAATATAAGCAATATCTACAAGTTACCTGTATGCATGATGCACACTGGGCTCTGTAGGGAACTTAAATGTAATAATGTGGTTAGCTTGACTAACATAGATAGAAACAGATTGTACCATAAATAATTTTAAAAAGAGGTGGAGGGAAAAAGAAAGAAAGATTGCCTGTGTTTAAATTTAGTTTTATGACCATGGGCCAAGAATGGTTAGGTTCATTTTATTGATTCTAGTTTAGCTACTGCTAGGTTTTACATTGTGTTTAAAAGAGGTTTTGAAAGCATTTTGAGGCTACATGTAATCTGTTTTTTTGCTGTATGTTATTACTAGAAAACTCCAGAAGCAGTTTCGGTCTGTCATAAATTGTTCCTCATCAATACCGAACCAAACAGTAGTAAGTTTTGGGAACTGCCTCTATTCCCCTGGTTTGAGGACACCCTTACACCCTTTAACACATTGATGTATAGTATGCAGACATTACCTGGAGTATTACCTTCTTTTTTTTTAATTTCTCAGATCTAGGTTTACTGCTCCTTTACTTTTTACTGGACATTAGCTCAACAATGGTTTAGGATGTAATGACTCCTTTCAGCCAACTTGATTTCTGTGGTTTACGTTCTGCCAGCTTCTCACTTGTTGGCTTGTGTCTATAATACCTTAGCCTTCCTACCAGCCTCTCATCTAAGTCTTGGAAAATATAGGACTGCTTAGCAGCTCATAGAAGTTATCTAGAGGTACTGATAGGAATTAGATAGATTAGATTAGATGGATTAAATTAAGATGTGTATGTTAATGCATATTTCTCTATAGGCTGTGGATCCTGTGTTAATATACTAATATCCCCATCACAGATTTAAGAGGCCTGCTTCACTTTATTGTACTAATAAGATATTTATGGGTAGGGAGCTGTGCATCACAGTGCACAGTTAACTGATCTTTTGCCTCTGGAGAGACAACTTTGAAACCTCTGAAGTCAAAATGAAAACAGGCTTACAGTTATTATCCAAGTCTTGCTTTGTGCCATCCTACAAAACAAGGTGGCTATGCAATTATGGCAGTCTCTATTCATGCAAAGTCTAAGAAAAACCCCAGGACTGATGAGCCTATGGAGATACTAATTTAATTGACTGTCAGGTACTTTTGATAAAATAATTACTGTGATTCTGGTCCTTTCCCTAACATGGGACAAAAGTTGAGTAGTAGTATTCACTGAGACCCTGCGGGATAATTGATCTTCTTATGTAAGTAAGTCATGATGCACGTTTTTAGTTTTTCTCTGTGTTGTTTACATATATATACACATTCAGACTGTGGTTGAATGTAAATACGCTGCTGTGGAGGGCTGTAGAATGTTCTCTGATTCAGCGGTATTTGTAACACATGCATGTATGCCGTGACTGCATCTATAGAGGCCAGTACATCTCACACCTTGGTTTTTTTCAATCCCGTGTGGCTGAGTGAAGCAATTTTTCGTGGTGGTGTTCCTGCAACTAAATCAGTTTTGTTTGTTTACTTTAGGCACTATCTTACTTTTTCTTCTTCTTCAGAATTTATGTTTATTTTGTCTGAGGTGTCCCATCTCCAGGATTGCCCTTCTTGTGGTAATCACCTCTGTTCACTGAAAAGGCTCATCTGTCATTTAATTACCCAGTCCTGTCCCCCTCACTTGCAGAGGAATGAAGGCACACAGTGTGAAAGGATTATGAGTCACCTCAACCAATAACTTCTGAGAAAAATAATCAGTTGTCCATCTCATCTGGAAAGTCTGGAGGGACTGTGGAGCGCTTTGGCCTCAGGTCTGGACAAGGCAAGAAGTAATCTCAACAAAAATCAATTTGTATCATACAGAATATCCAATGCCTGGTCCTGGAAATGTAGCATCAGAAATCATTTCTGAAGGTGAAATTTTTACGCTTAGTCAAGGATTCCTGATGTACCTTACATTCTTCAGCAGTCTTCCATTCAGCTGTCAAAAAATATGAGTTTCTCATTTGCATCCAAGCTCATTTTGTCAGCTGTCTCCTGTTTGTCAAGCAGATTATCCACTGTATGATTCCCTCAGAAAAAGGCAACGTAGCCATTAGTACTACTCATCAGAATGAATTTTCATGAAGATATACAATTGAGTCTCCAAACTGAGTTTCACAAATGATACTGTAAAAAATATTTAATGACTTGTCCTATATTCTCTTTTCTTTCTAGTCATGTCTTTGGGCCTGTGCTGCCAGATACTCTTCAGATCTTCATAAACAGTCTATAGAAGTATGATACAGTACCTCACCAGTTTTCAACACTGTGTAACTCCAAGCACCCTTCTTAATCATTCTCAGAGAATCGTCAAATTGTTAGGAGAATGATGTGACCACCTGTTCCATGGCAGCTATTTCTGAGAACCAGGGAAAAAATAGGAGATCCGTCAGTCCTGGACTTAAGAGGGTTGAACTCCAGAATTAACGTTCAGACTGATAACACTCTTGTTGCTCCAGCAAGACTTTCATTTTAACCTGCAAGGTTCTTTCTGGTATGCCGTTTCTTTGTGGTAGGCCTCTGCCATTTCTGATACCACTTCCTACTGGACCTTTTCATGAAGATCCTGAAGATATTAAAAAAAACACAAATTGTGATCAGGCCATATCTCTAAGATTGGCTCATAAAACAAATGGTGCAACTTATTGAAAGTTGTGCTGTAATTCTCTCTTGCCAAATGTTGTACTGTTGATTGATTTATAAGCTCTGACAGAGCTAAAAAGGTGACTCTGGTTACCTCTGTTCTCTTGGAATGGAAAGTGGCCATATTTGGCTGTAGGACATCCTGTACTTCTATGCAACCTAATACAATACTGCACTTTCATTTGATGCAGATGTCATTTGAACACTTTATACTCCTGATTGCCCCATTTGATGGACGTGTTGGTGACTATCGTGCAGCATGATGACTTCCTCTGCAAGTGAAAAGCAAAAATTAGGCAATAACTGGCAAGAGTTGCTTTTCTCTTCATCATTGCTTCCCAGATTGGAAAAGTTTGCTCTCTACTAGACTTGCTTTTTCACTGGACACCTCAGAACCAAAGGTTTAATTTAAATTTCAGTGTCTTGAGAGGTCAGAGCAGCAAGATACCTGTGGCCAGCCTTCATTTTACATAGAAAGGCTATCATGAACAGATGACAAAAAGCATGACCACCATGCTTCATATTAACAAGGTGATGTGAGATCCACTCCTTTCAGTGGGAAAGCAGATGGTCTGTAGAACGGATGTCTCCAAGAACATGCATCTATCTCTTATCTGTCTGGAGCCTGTAAGTAATTACCAAATGGATTTACCTGTTTCAATATGCAACAGATCACAAATGGGAAAAGGATGATGCCCTATGTGCTGCTTTCCAGGACAGAGGATAGCCTGAGGTCTGCTTCTTCCCTTCAGATGACAAGAAATGCCAGTGCTTCTGCTCCAGGATTCTTGTATTCCTGATCTTGTGGGGAAATATATTTAAGCACAGCTTCCCTGACTCATCTTTTACTAACAATCCTCCCCAAGGTGAGGCAAGAAGTAACATGATTGATACTTCTGGCTCCAGCTTGGCTGAGGCAGTTCTGACTTCAGCACCCTGCCTTTGTTTCTACTCTGTTTCATAGTGAACTCTCACAGATTTAACGCCCAAACCTCACATCCTTCCGAATCATACTATGAGCGGCTTCCAGGCTTTAAATCTTACTTGCTCATCCTCAGCCAGTGATATTTTTCAGCAACAGCAGAAAGAACAGCAAGAGTAGCAGAAGCAGCCACGTGAACCATGTTTTTTACATGAACTACTGTGAAGGTGGTACCTGTCTCATGTCTTTGTTACCCATATGATTGTGGATTATTTTTTAATCCTAAAAAGTTTTGACCTGAAATCATTTTAGGTGCATCTTCAGCCATCTCCAGTGTGCATCCACATGTGGTAGGCATTTCTTTTTCCTTTTTTTTTTTTTAATACCACAGTTATTAGACTGATTACGATCTGTCTTTTAATGAAGTGCCCCGTTTCCCAGTACATCTGGCATCTTTCTGGGTACCTTTTGATGAAAACTGCTCTTCTGGTAGCTTATAACTATGACTAAAGTGGTGGGAGATCAAGGCCCTTATATTTGTCCACCTCCTGCCTCCGCTTTCCCACTTCTGACTTTAGATATCGCTGTGTTAATGTGTTTTCAGCCTTAGGTCAACCACAGTTGTTTGTCTCTGTGTTGACTGTATCCATTCCTGAGATATAAAGAGCTGCTACATGGAGCTCCAACAGCACTTTTACCACTCATTTTGCCATTGCAGAAGCATCGTGATGTCATGTTTTCTTGCAAATTGCAGTCTTTATTCAACTATATGTTTCTGCCATGCTTTGTGGCAAATGCTGTGTACAGGCAGGTCTTTTAAAGAGGAAGATTAATTAGTTGGAACTATTTGAGAGGTATATTTATGCTGTCAGTACAGGTATACTGGATGATTCTGCTTCCTTATATTTGTGTTCATGTAAGTGCAGGATGTCACATGACCAGCAATGGCCAACCATGTTTCCTTCTAAGAGAGAAGATGCAACCTGAGATGACTCATAGTAAGTTTATCAGTAGTAAGATTGAAGACAAATAAATTTGTCGTAGCAGTACCTCAGAAAAATAGTTCCTCCCCCCACACCTGGGTGCTGCTGTGATAAGGCAATATATGCCCTCCGTTACGCTAGCATTTCTGAGCTTGTCAGCCTTGGAAACCCTGGGAGTCTTTCTGATATTCCAAGGGAGAAGTGGTAGGAAGGTGAGCTCTGACCACAGAGGCAGGTGGCCTCTCAAAGAAGACAAACCGAATTCAAGTTGCTTTTTTCCCCTCTGAGGGAATCTCTTAGTGTAGCTGTTCACAGTGTAATGAGAAAGCAAGAAGTACCATGAATTTGTAAGAGATTTTGGACATGTAGTGCATTTATTTTTCTTTCCTTTTCCTTACTGCTGAAACCAGCTACCCTTAGTATTTATGCATAGCACAAAATTTCGAAAGGTTTTTTGAATGTGCAAGCAGCACAGACGTCTTAACATTCCTACTGAAGTCACTCTCCTGAAATCAATGGGAGTTAGTTACTGAAGTCAATGAAATAAGGATTTCATGAATAATTTGTCTCTAAACAGTTGACTCTCTTCTTTGTCTTTCAAGATAATTACATGTTTCTGTACTTGTATATGCATCATATATGTTACATAAATATGAGAGGGTACACACATGCGGTTGACATGTGATGCATTCTGGTTTCCTTTGAGACCTGACTGTATGCTGAATACCATTATCCCTCTGAATGCCTTAGGACTTAAAGTTAATATGCAGTGAGAAGGCACTAGTATGTCCCTGTGGACCTATGTGGTTTACATTGGTAATTCACTGTAGGAGTACAAATGATACAATACTGAGTGACTCCCAACTTTCCTCTGGGTGTGGTACTTGACAGATGGTTAAATTTCATGTTGGAAATCTTTTAGTAGGCTTCTTTCTACAATATTCTTTACAAATTGCCATGTTTGTCATTTGGCTGAAGTGTTGTCATCATCTGTGCCTGGGATTTCCTTTATTCTCTTTTCTTGGTGGGGAACAGAGAGGGACAAATGAAAGACAAAGGATGAAAATACATGATTAAGTGTCTTTCTTCTCATCCCTGCTATTTTGTAGATGTAAATCGTGTATGTTAATGTTCACATTCAATGATTAGAAAACAAGTTGCTTACAGTATCAGAGGAGGAGTTTAGAATTTCGTAACTACTTCTAAATTCTTTTTTCCTTAAAAGGGTTTTCTCTTTTTATTGGGACAGTATGGTGAATAAAATGCATGATTCCCACCCTTCTGTGTGAGGAATGTTAAAGGTGCTACATGAAACCAGAAATGAAGAGTAGAAACAAGCAGGACCAGAAAACACAGGGTGCAGTCCATCGATCTGTGTCACCACACACTCTTGTTTCTACCATATACTGCTTAATCAGAAGGGACGAGACAAACCAAAACCTTTTAGTCCATGGAGGTTACAGTGTCCCAGGTGCAGTGCCAAGTGTCATTTTATGAGTACAGGTTGCTGTGCTAAGGAGATGCAGCCATGCGTTATGCAGAAGTCACCTAAAAAGTATGCAAGAAGTCCAGGAAAGAATGATGATGCATTTTTCAACTTTACTTAGTTTTCTTTACCAAAAAAAATATGTATCTATAAAGTTTCTAAAAGGGAGTGAAGTGAACTGAGTATTGCGTAACTTCAATTTCCTTATGTACAGGCATTTAAAATAGCAAATACTTGGCTTATCTATAGCATCTTTACCATCAGGTAAGTAAGCCTTGCAGCATGCCGGTGCATAGTTACATATTATTACTTGAATTTTAGACGTGGATAAAGAGAAACATAAAATTAAATTATTTACCCAATATCCCATATCACATCATCTGAGATTGAGGAGTAAGCGTACGTCTTTACGCCCAGTTGCTTTTCCTAACCACTGGACATACATCCTCCCTACTAACTTTTATATGTCAAAATGCAGTTAAGCAAGCATGTAAGTATAGATTTCTCTTCAAAAAGTAATATTTTATATCATTATTAACAACCTGTTGCATTCTGTACTGCTTCTTACCCAAAGGATACCCCTTAATTAGAAAAATACAGTTTCTATTTGTGCACATGGTGTATCACAAATAGGAGTGATTTCTGGAGTGAAATATAGAAAGCTGATTAAAAGCATAAAGTAACAAATTGCATGTAGTAAGACACTGGAGAGCGGATTTGGAAAGTGAGCAGTATCCAACTGTTCAGATGAAACTGCAGTGTAAATTCAGTAAGTGCTAAGTTTATACAAACTGTTATTTTGGTTGGAATGCAGGAGTCAATACCCATGTTTCATGAAAGATGAAATTGTCAGCTAAAGGGATGTGTGACTCATTAAAAGTTCGTAGTCCTTATCAAAATTTTTCTACTCGGATCTCAATGCACCTTGCAAAAGAGAAAGTGCAGTATGAGTGGTGAGTGAAGACTCAGAACATGTGTGTGTTCCTTTGATGCTGCTGTAATAATTTACAAGCTATTTATACCCAGTATCTGCAGTTTCCTTCCATTTCAAGTACTTTTTATTTTTCATTTCTATCATATAAAGCAGTTTCCTTCAGGATCGGGGGAGAAGAAAGAATGTATGTTGTATACATGATGACTGCTCTGTGTTATGACGTTCATCTTCAGTCACAAGGTTGGAGGAGATAGTACCACACATGGGTTGTACCTTACCTCTTACTTAAGAAGATGAATTTTATAACACCACTCAGCCATGATGAGGACTGTGTGTGTTAATATCTCTCTGTTAACATTTAGTTGCTATGTTAGGCTTTGTTCTTAGTTACTAGCAAATGAGGAGACAGGAAACCAGGCAAACAAGATTTACTCAAGTTGGCCCCATTTTTCCAGTTTTAATCAATGCCTTCATTTGTCATGGGATACTATTGTTTATTCTGTTCACACTGAAAATGAGGCACGGTCTGAATGTCATCATAGTTTCAGCATAATGCAGGTTCAAAACACATGCTTCTGTTTCTGAACTGTTAAAATTCCTTTGTGTACTGTATATGGGCACACTAATGCGACTCCTAGAGTGCATCTCCAAGATACGTGGAGAGCAGCATTGTTCCCTTTTTGTTCCTAGAGACTGCTCTGCATCATCTGGAATTTCTCAGCCTCTGCTAGATTAGTTTACTAGGAATCCCCAGACTGTTTCTAAACTGTATTTCCAAGATCGATGTATGATTGTTAATAGCTTCCATGCCAGAATGGCTGGTACTACCTGATTTTTAGGAGTTGTTGTTGTAGAAAATTTATAATTTGTCTTTAAAACTGTGTAGCCAGTGACTGATGTTATCAGCTGAAATGTACTCACCACCCCAGGGTTGCACTTCGGGGGGGTGGGTGGCAGGATCTTCCTGCAACAAATTAGTATTTGTCTAGGACTTGAGGTAGAATGACTTATATAGTTAGAGAAAAAAAATAAAAAAAGATAAAACCCCAAACAAACCAAATCCCGTTACATTGGCCTTCTGATAATCCATCCTCTCCTTTCCTCAATCCCATCTGTACCCAGAATGCCTGCTGTCCTCAGTATTTCCTCATTGTGAAGGTTAATCTTTGTGCTTACTACCTGGGTCTAATCTGCTTGTATGTGTCTATTGAAACACTCTTGGATTATTTCCCAGTTGATTGGGTCCCTGTGGGAGAACTGAGTGAGGAAAATGCATTGCTCAGTGTATCAGTAACACACCTGCACAGTGGATAAGTAAAACTACGTAAAGTTAAACCATACAACCTAAACTTCCATTTGCATAAAATGGCAAAATCTTAGAGCAGTTCCAAAACTGGATTACAGTTGTTTTTCTATGTTTGTTTTTGCAAGATCTGGAGATGGTAAAAATTATATACATCTAGGTTATCTGAGCTTTTGACATTAATAATGGTGTTCTCGAAGCAGCAAACTGATTTCTAAATTTTTCTGTATTTTGAAATGTAACTTAAAGTGTTAATTAGTGGTTGCTACTCTTTGTGCATACTCACACAGTTGGCGTGTGCTATCGAAAACCAGGTAAATTCTTCATACTACTTCCCATTACATGTAAAAACAACAGAATGCATGAGAGGCTTATGAAATACAAAATAAAAATTTTGTAAATAAACATCTTTTCTAAAGTCCTGAAAATGCTACGTTCATGTTCACCAGAACTTTAGCACACCGTATCTGCAGGAAGGTATGTCTTTACAAGCATTTTGGAAAGTCTGATGCTACTCTGGAATTTGTACAGAATTTTCAGTTGTGCACATGTCAGTAGAAGATCTGTATAACCCAGACACTGTGAGTGAAATATGCTTGACAGTCTTTCCAAAAGCAGTAGCCGCTGGTAGATCTGCAGTAAACCATCCAAAACAAACTGTCACTAAAAACAGCAGTAGGCCACCACATAACAACCACAAGAATTAATTTAACAATTGCAGTGGTTACGGCCTTGTACATTCAGCATTGCACATCCCTGAGCCTCTGTGTTTAAATTAACCTGACCTCCATAAGTTTTAATAATTCCATCTAGGTATTTAAGTTGGTATGAAGATCTCTCATCTAGATTTCTCACTTTTATTGCCCTAGTTATTGTAGTTGGCAAATAGTATTACCCACATATACTGCAAAAATACTGAAAACATGCCTGTAGGTAAGAAACTCCAATACCTCTCCAGTCTGGGAAAGATTAATCTCAAGCATTAATTACTGTGCAAAATGAAATTCTGATGTTATATAATCTGTTAGTCTTGGCAGCAGTAGATTTTTAGAAATTTTTAGACACAAAATAGGAATCTACACAAAAATAGGTAAAATCTCAATCGTATTAACATACATTCAAAAATGCTGTAGCATCAGAGAAGTGAGGAAATAACGGATCAAATGTTTTGCCAGCAAACTAGTGTCTTGGCAAGGGAAAAAAATTCAAAATGGAAAATTCACATTGTAGGCAACGAACTTTCAGTCTTGATCTGGCAGTCCCAAGTGCCTTTTGATGCTGTGTAATGGGAATGTTTCTGAAAACTCCAAAAGCAGCACTATTAGTTTCAGTGCATGACAACTTTCAAAAGTCTTCTCTCTCATAGGAAATTATACAGATGTGTGGCCCAAAAGAGGTGGGGTTTGGTTTCCGGAAGTCTTGGAATTT